>NC_057414.1:38300044-38307376 GCF_019320065.1 Cervus canadensis
CCTTGATATTGGACTTAGGAATTGTGGTGTTTATTTTTGTTTGACTTAAATATTTTTATAGTTTTTTTCTTTTTTGTTACATAAGTTTATATTGCCATGATATTTACTGCCAGACACTGTGCATCCATTTTCCCTGGATTAATGCCTAAGACATTATGAGGTAGGCAGTATTATGTCCACACCTGTTTTACAGAGAAAATTGAGGCTATGAGGGTGAGTTACCTTGTGGGTGTCCTAAATAGAAAGTGCCGAGCTGGGGCATGAAGTTTGAGCTCTCCGTATTCAGTAATGAATATATTCTAATTTCAAAGATCTAACAGCACTTCATAATTCAAAACAGGTGGTAAAAATGTTAGTTTTAGACAGTTGGATTCTGCCGTGGGCTGGATTGAATTTGCAGAATTATTTGAGAAATAGTTGACTTCTTCAAATGTTCTAATATTTCCTTCAGACATAAAATGTGATCCTCTGAAGTTGTTGTTTTTTCTTAACATACTTTTTTATATCTGTTAGTAAAGTTTCCTGATCTTATCCTGGAAGTTTTGCAAATTTTCATTTACGTATATTTTGTATGTTTTCTGACAGATCACCATCACCAGACTCCCCTACTGAAAGTACCACTCTGTTACTTTACCATCCACACACCAACAATGCCTGAACTAGACCTCTTGGCTTCCAAACTGTGAGTCTAAGCAAGTTTCTTACTGTCTCCAAGTTATGTGATTCATCTGTAAGAATGGGAAGTGTAATAGCTTACAGATTTGCAACAATGATCAAACATGATAAATTATATTTGCACGTTGTCTAACCAAAAAACATTGCCACTCTTTTTATGACCGCTAATACTTTTAGCCACAGAAGGTTTTGCCACCCAAGGAAACTCTATGGAAGACAGCAATGGTATGTTCCTGGTTATAATCAGCTCATTGTGATGTTTATGGTTCAAATTTTTTGTTTTTAAAAATAATTTTCTTTATTCTTGGCTGTGCTGGGTCTTTGTTGTTGCATGAGCTTTTTTCTAGTTGCAGCAAGTGGGAACTACATCTAGTTGCAGTTGGTGGGATTCTCACTGCAGGGGCTTCTCTTGTTGCAGAGAACGGGCTCTAGAGAGAACGGGCTTCCATAGCTATAACACATGGGCTCGGTAGTTGTGGCTCCTGGGCTCCAGAGCACAGACTCAATAGTTATGGCACAGGGCTTAGTTGCTCCGAGGCATGTGGGATCTTCCCAAATCAGGGATTGAACCCATGTCTCCTGCATTGGCAGGTGGGTTCTTTACTACTGGGCCACCAGAGAAGCCCTGAGGACTCAATTTTTATTGGACGTTATATTCTTCCTCCCCCAGCCCTGGCAACCACCATTCTGCTCTCTGCTTTTCATAAATTTAACTATTATAGATACCTTATATAAATGGAGTCATATAGTCCTTGCCTTTTGTGGCTGCCTTATTCCACTTAGTGTACTATCTGTCCTCAAGTTTCATCCCTAGGTAGCATGTGACACAGTTTCCCTACTTCGTAAGGCTGAATACGAGTAATATTCCATTCTATGGATCGACTACTTTGTGATGGTTCATTCAACTGTTTATAGACAACTGTTTATAGATGATCAATTCAACCTTCAACTGTTGGGTTGAAGCTACTTCTTGGCAATAGCGAATAATGCTGCTGTAAGCATGGGGCTCCCTGCTTTCAATTCATTTGCATATATACTCAGAGGTGAATTGATTGATCATAATTCTTTTTAATTTTTGAGGGACCTCTACATTATTTTCTTTAGTGACTGCACCATTTTACATTCCCACCAAAAATGCAACTGTGTTCCTATTTCTCCACATCTTTTCTGACACTATGTTTTCTTTTCCTTCCTTCCTCCCTCCCTTTCTTCCTGCCTTCCTTCTTTGCCTCCCTTCTTTTTTTTTTTTTTTTTATAGTATCCATCATCATGGGTAGGAAAAACCCACGAGACTTTGATCTGAGATCTGAAACCCAGCATGAAAACAGTGGGGGGGGGGGGCGGAAAACTGCATGTATTACATCTCACCCATCCATTCTGCCACCATTGTCACAGAAGGCAATGGAAACACTCCTGACTTGGTTAGTCCTGTCTCTCCAGTCAAAAACCTTCCCTATTCCACCATGTGTAGGTTTCGGGGTAACCTGGGTAACTGATGTCCCCCAGTAAGTCACGCAGTTTATGCTATTTTGTCCTCTCTTATGCTCTGCCCTGCAATCCCCCCTACAAGCATTCCTTCATGTCAAAACTCTATATATTCTTTTTAAAATGTATATATTTTGTCTGTCCTGGGTCTTCACTGCAGCATATGGGCTTCTCTCCAGTCCCCAAATCCCATATATTCTTGAGTAGCACTCAAATATGTGCCCTTACACAAGCAGCCTGACTTCCCAATGCCTTTGCTGAGAATTGTCTAAGTCTCTCCCTGTTCCCACAAGGCCTCTGCTCACGACTAGGGAGAGGATGAGTCTTTGTGGGCTTCTCCACTGCTGGGACCCTGTGACTCAGAAGGTGCGACTCTCCTATTTGACAGGGAAAAGTCAAACGGAGATCCTTTTCATCAAATTAGAGCTTGATTTGATATGAAATCTCTTGTGGTACTTTTTGAAGCAGAGTATAAAAAAATTAGTAGTAGGGGGAGGTTCTTCGTCTTCACACTTTTTTCTCTTGGGGTACTGAAAATCACCTATTCCTTTCACAGTTCTCACCAGCTGCTAACCTTTCTCCCTCAGCTGCCCAAAGAAAAATCTGGCACAGCAGGCATAATCTGACAGTAAAGATGTAGCCTAACTGAGCTCAAGGAGTGTTCATCCATATTCATTCATTTATTCAAGGAAGATGTGCTTATCCCCTTCTCCATGCCAAGCACTGACACCCAGGGAGGCCTTGCATCCATTAACCAACTACAGATCTGTGAAACTACAACCTTGGTTTTTTACTACAAAGGAGAGGTGTATGGTACCTGTGAACGGGACTTTGGCCAAGCCATTGTGACACCGTGGATGGCATTAAGCCCTAAGTGAAGAAGGAAGGGCTGGAAGCCAGACTTTACCACCTGCCGTATGTCCATGTGGGCAGGGCCTACAGAGCTCTCCAGGTACAAATAGCCCTGGGCTCCCCAGGCTCTTGAGTCCAGCGTCTGACTGCTTGTCATTCACCAAGGCTGAAAACTCAAAGCAAAATAAACCATGAGGCTGTCCATGACTGCCCTGCTGGTTACTCTGGCCCTTTGCTGCTACGAGGGTGAGTATCCTTTCTAATCTGCCCAGCACCAGCCTTGGTGAGAACTTTTCCCTTGGTATTTTCACGGGGTGAACTTATCTGGGGAGTGGGGGAGCAACATATCCAGAATCCATACCTCTTCCTCTACTCGACAGTGAGTCCCCCACAAGCCCAGGCCCCATTTGATCAATTTCCAATATATTCTAGAACTCTTACCAAAAATTCATTGCAGGCAAATTTTAAAAGCTTTCTACCCGAAGTCTCTTTCTCATCTGTGATCTGTGTTTCAGAAACAGCATGACAAGATTTGGGTGTAAATCACAGCGCCTTGACCTTGAACAAAATGTTTAGTCTCTCCAGATAATCCTCTTATCATTCCTTTTTTCAAGGTCCACCAGGAGTAGTTTATGACAATAAAGTGGAATTAAGTGCGTCAAGAGTCTAAATATTTAGTAGTTACCACTGTTCTTGTTCCTAGAATTTCTTAGGTGACAGCTGAGTTGACAGCGTTTTTAACTAATAGACTCAGACTCAGAAAAATGTTACAGCTGGAAGGGTTTTGGGGAGAGATTTTTACTTCAAGAAGAGTCAGTGTTCTCTGAATCTCTGGATATAAGATCTTCAAATGGGGTCTGCGAATAAGCAGCACTCAGTATATCTACAAATGCCACTCCTTCCCTAGGAGTCTTTCCACTAATGGTGGTAGAACTAGTGTGATCATTAGCATCACAGACTTCATTTTTCTACAATTAATTCCAGCCATTTGTTCATCCATGCTTTTGCTCTGCTTCATGCCCTCAATACTGATGCAAGTCTCTTTGAGTGTTTCTCTTTTATTGAACTTTCTAAATATCCTTCTCTTTCCCTGTGCTGCCCTTTCAAATTCCCTGCATAGTTTGATGTCTGACCAGGGGGGAGATCAGAGCCTTGACAGAATACATCCCAGGCTGCCAAGTGGTTGTCATGACTTGGTGGGGATGGACAATCCAGACCAGGAAAAGGTGGTTACTTCTGGCCTCAGCACCCTTCTGGTGGGGTCAGGAATGAGCACCCATTCCCGCTTCTCATCTTCTCTAGGAATTCTGTACACCACTACAGACACTACAGAAGAGTCAATCATCACTTTGTGTATAAGCTTCCAATGTGTTCAAACTGATTAGATATTTATTTTTTTTAGCCATATCTGCATCCAATGATTGAAACCTATGCTTTAATTTAGTCTCAAAATAGCATATAGTTTACATACTCTTCTCCAGGTTTATTCTTCCTCTCTTCTGTGATCTCTGGTAAGATCTGATTCTACCATTCACTTGAAAACTCAGTTCCTAACATCTCCTCTTCCCCAGTAGCCAAGAAAAAATATGGTGTCACTCAACTGATAGGCAAAACTTGATTTTTTTTTTTTTTGAAATCTAAGGAAAGTGAATTTCAGCAAAGCGAGGGAGCTCTGGAAAGTAGTAGGTGTACTTTAAAAGGGAAAAAACTGAACTCAGGGAAACTGATTTCTAGTTCTGGCTCAGCCACTTACTCTGGGGTCTTGAGGAAGTCACAGCCCTAGGGTCCTGCCCTGTCATTGGCACAATTACCAGATGAGAGTGTAAAACCCTTGGGGTTCCTGTCTAGTTCTAATTCAGGGAACCACGGGGGAAAGTGACTTTCCCTACATCAACTGTTATCTCTTTTCCTTCTGCTCCAGCCAATGCAGTTGTCTGTCCGTCACTTACTGTGGATCTGATCAATTTCTTACACACTCCTGACTTAGTGTACAGGCTGTCACTTTTGAAGTACAACGCATCTCCAGAAGCCGTGGATGCCAAGATGGAAGTGAAGCAATGTGTGAATAAATTCTCACTCGAAAACAAATTAATCATTTCAGAGATACTGGTAATGTCTTTCTTCTTGCTGCACAGAGGTTTCTGCTCAGCTGCACATGCTAGGGGCGGGGTCAGCGGGCTGCTCCGAAGGGGGCAGTGTCACTGCTCACTTCTAACCCTTGGCCACAGGCTGGATGTTGAATCCCACCTGCCAAGCTCCCCTAGGGAAGGTTGCATGGGGCCTCTGGGCATGTTCCTCCTTCTGGGGTCACTTCCCTGGGTGCCAGGTGGTCCAGACTGTCCTGAAGAGGAGGACGTGTGCTGTCACGGCCTCATTGTAAGGCTGAGAGCAGCAGGAGATTGTCCTCCTGTCCTCTCACTCCCTCCCCGATCCTGTAACCCTGTGTCCCTTTGGACTGAACATGTGGGGTTCCTGGGAGGTCAGAGAAAAGAATGCCTGGACTGCCCCTCCAAACTTCATCCTTCTCCTTCCTTTGGAAACCAAAGTCCTGCCCCTGATGACCACCTCATGGTTTATCTGCTTGTCTATGGAAAGGATTTTCTCCTGACTTGCGTGGTTTGTTGTGATGGTTCCAGATCTATGTCATTGACCATACACTCTGGCTTCCTGCCTTGGGCCCTCCCATTTGCCTTTGGCTGGTTGAAATTTCATCGACCATGTAGTTGTGAATGAGAGTCTGTGTTAGTGTTTCATCTCCAGCAGCAAGAATGATCTCTCCTTTCTTTCTTTCTTTTTCTGTTTCAGAAAAAAATACTGCTGGTTTGTAATACCAGCGTGAAGCTTTACTAGATCCTTCTTCCGTGTGATCACCTGATCTTCCATGGAAAATGTAGAGGTTTCAACGTCTTGCTCAATAAATGATTTGCCCTGCACTTCTCTACTTGTCCTGTTATTATTCAACTGTTTCTGGCTTTGAGTAGGGGTGGTTTTCATCATGAAGTGACCATTGGGTGTCATCACTAGTAAATTTTAAAGGCCCAATATCCAGTTAGGTACAGAAACCTGAGGTGCAGAACTCTCAAAAAGAAATATTTGGTTATGTATCAGCCTGCTTGTCTCTACAGGCTTTCCACTCATGGTGCCATGGTGAAGGGATGTTGCTGTTTAGTCTCTCAGTCATGTCTGACTCTTTTGCAACCTCATGGACTGTAGCCCGCCAGGCTTCTGTGCCCATGGGATTTTGCAGGCAAGAATACTGGAATGCATTACCATTTCCTTCTCCAGAGGATCTTCCCAACCCAGGGATCAAACCCGCGTCTCCTGCATTGGCAGGCAGATTCTTTACCACTGAGCCGCCAGAGAAAAGCAGTTAAACATTCCTGTTACTGGTCTTGATTTGAGGGATACCCACATCATATCTGGGGCTTCCCCAGTGGCGCATGGGCAAAGAATCCACCTGCAGTGCAGGAGATGTGGGTTTGACCCCTGGGTCAGGAAGCTCCCCTGGAGAAGGGCATGGCAACCCACTCCAGTATTCTTGTCTGGTGATCCCATGGACAGAGGAGCCTGGAGGGTTACAGTCCATGGGGTCGCAAAGAGTCAGACACGACTGAAGCGGCTGAGCATGCACACAGTATGCACAACATATCTGGCCAGTCATGTGACCTCCAACCAGCAGCATCATTCATACTTTGTCCTCATATTAACCATAACCAAACTGCTTGGTCCTTTTACCTTCACTGTGGTTTCAAACCTATAAATTGTCCAGTGCAATTTGTTCTCCATTTTCTTCTCAATTTTCAGTGAATACTCAGGGCTCAACCATCGGTTAACTCCTTCTCACTCTGCACAATCACATTGATCCTCAGCATCTCTACCCTCACCAACATCTTGGGTTAATGCTTCCTGTCTCCAATTCTCCCAAGAGCTCCAGAAGCAAGCATCCAGCTGCCACCTGGACAACACCCTTCAAGCACTCCACCATTACAGCTGGAGGAAAGTATAAAATTGAAAACACCATCTGCCTGTAAACTATTCCTCTTCTAGCTGCCCTTACCCGCTCCCGGCTACTGGACCCACCATCTAGTGAAAACCGGCAGATCCCATCGGCTTCTGGCCAGTTTCCAGGGGCTGCTGTAACACACAGTCCTACACATGGTGACTCAGTCAGATTATTTTCTCAAAGTTCGGAGGGCAGAACCCCAAAATCTGTTACACTCTGCTGAAATCATTGTGTCAGGAGGGCCGTGCTCCCTCTGGAAGATCTAGGTAGAAATCTGTTATGGCTGCTTCCAGCTTTGATGACTGATGGCATTCTTT